>NW_027668969.1:0-27078 GCF_964194185.1 Rhinolophus hipposideros | reverse complement strand
TGTCAGCAGGGCCACCTCCCTCCATTGCTCCGGAGGCGCCTTCCTGCCTCTTCCTGCTCCTGGTGGCCCCAGGCGGTCCTGGGCTTGTGGCCGAGTCACTCCAGTCTGTCCTGGGTCACTCCAGTCTGTCCTGGGTCACGTGGCCCCTCCCAGTGTTTGTGTACCCTCCTCTTCCTATAAGGATGCGGGTCACTGGGTCCAGGGCCCGCTAACCAGCGTGCCCTCGTCTTCCCCTCCTAAGACCCTATTTCCTGGGAGGTCACCCTCTGAGGTTCAGGGTGGACATGAATTTGGGGGGACACTATTCACCCCAGTACAGGGGATGACCAGACAACCCTTGAGAGGTGCTTCTTGGTGAGGCAGACGAGGTCTGCATTGGCCCTCCAAGCATTTGTTCAGCATGAGCCCAGTGAAAGTTCCGGCTAGAACCACCCCCAACCCGTTTAGGGCTGAATTGGTACCATCTTCTCCTCCTATCGATCCTCCATTTATCAAATGCCAACTGTAACCCAGTAGCACCATCCACGTACGTATCCAGCAAGCTCCTGTCAGGTGGGTGTTTTCATCCCCATTCTCCTGTAAGTAAACTGAGGCGTAGAGCGGTCACCGTGCCCACTGACTCCAGGCCCCGTGTTCTGGCGCCAGACTCCCCTCCTTGGAGACTGGGGCTGCAGAGGCCCCTCCTGAGTTTGTCCCCACCATGAGCTGAGCAAAGAGGATAAAGGCCAGAGGTAGAAGAGTCTCTGAAGGGTGGCTCATGGTGACCCTGCTGCCTCTGGGAGCACCGGACCCCGCAGGGCTGTGGTCAGGACAGCCCCTCCTGCAGTGGGAGCGGCGCCCGCGAGGCTGAGCTAGGCTGAGCGAGGCCATTTTAGGAACCAGAAAGCAGGGAACTCTCCCGTGGAGATTGTACCCACTTCCTCATCACTGGGCTGTGACTAGGAACCCCACGCTTATAATTGTCCCTGCAATCCTTCCTGCTTGGCAGGTCCCTCACGGAGCAGGGGTGGGGGTTCCCTGAGCCCAGGGAGCCTGTCCTTTCCTCAGGCCCCAGTCCCTGAGCTCTGGCGAGGTGCTGGTCCATGGCGGCCCCAGTGCCCAAGCTGATGGGCCGGTCCTGCCCTGGGGTGGCAGGTGGAGAGTCCCGCACCCCAGATGTGCCACCATTGTGCCAGATGCCCGGCTGTGAGAGCACCTGCTCCATCCACCTCAGGGGGGCAGGGACGAGGTGGGGACACAGATCAGGACGATGGACTCCCACAAACAGGAGCCGAGTGGGTCAAGGGGCCCAAGTGCTATGATGAGATGCCTTGTGGGCTCGGCAGCAAGAGCAGAGGGGAGGGCGGGCAGGCTTGGAGCTGCATGCACCCGGTCCCGACAATGCAGGCGGAGGGCGTTGTGTCCAACCCTGGTCCTGGAGGCCGTAGCAGCTGGGCGTCTGCCCCGTGCTCCTTAGCCCTGGCCCAGGCCGCCCCCATCTCCCCGTGACGGCCCTCTCGTCTCTGACCCTGGGGAGGACTGAGGCATGGTTGCCTGCTCTTGAGGGCCCGAGGGCACCCCTGGGGTGAGGAGAAGGCGCCCTCCTGCCTCCCTCGGCCACTTCCTCTTCCCTGCCCTCAGCCACCGGCTTCCTTCCCTCCTGGGACCTGGCCCATTTCCTGAAAGACAGGACGGCGTTCCAGGGACCCTGCCGGAGCCCAGGCCTCTCCCAGTGGGAGAAATGAGCCCATGGAGCCAGTTCAGGCCATGAGGATGTTATACGGAGCAGCAGAACCTCTTGGGAATCATCCCAGGCTGGAACCCCAGGTCGGCTGAGGCCTGTGTGACATGGAACTAAATAGTTGTCTCCCCAGAGATGAGCTGTCTCCAAGTTCCTTGCTTCAGCCCTCGCTGGCGGGATGTGGGTGGGCTCATCCCCAGCGCACGGTGCCACGGCGTGTGACAAGGCCATCTCTGCTCCTGTCCCACACGGTCCTTGCTGCTCGCTTATCACAGTCACTTCTGAGCAGTGGTTCCACGGCAGGGCTGTGGGGTAACCCCACCCTCCCTCCAGGATGTCTACCCTGCCAGGCTAGGCAGGCGTGAGCCCAATCACCATGCGAACGTTGGCACGTGGCTCCGACAGCTTGTTTCAGGGAGACTCGAGCTGGTCCGAGAGGAGGTGACCGGCGAGCAGGCGATGAAGGATATGAGGCGTCCTCCAAGTACAGTGGAGGGGTTCTCTCCTCTTGACCCCAACTCTGGCGGGAGCACCGCGCGGGACCTGGGGGCCTGTCTTCACTGTTGACCACCACCCTGCCCTCTCTCTACAGAGGCCAGCCCGCATGCTCAGCCCTCGGCGCTGAGGCCACTGCTCGTCATGGAGGACCCAGCGGAGGTGGCCGCTGAGGTCCCGGCCTCGATGAGGATGGTCCACAAAGGGCCCTCTGGTGGCAGTGGCGGCGAGGAGGTCCAGAGAGTGAGGTCTTCAGTCGGCTGGGAGGGAGCAGGACCGCAGGAGGCCGGGGCTTCTGACAGAGGCGGTGAGTGCAGCGTTGGAGGCCGGCCAGTGGTCCACATGGCCAGAGCGGTGTCTGCACTGCCGGGGTGTCGACTGAGAGATAATCCCCTCCCAGTGAGTCACTGGCAAGCCAACTCGCGTTTTCCAGGGGCGTGTCAGTGATGACAAGAACGGCTGGAGAAAGGGGAAGGGGCTTGGAAGTCCTAGAACAGCTGCCCAGACACCTCCACTTACGGCTCTTTTACAGACCTTTGCGTTCCCACAGCCCTGTGTGTCCTCAAGACATAAATTACTCAGGACGGGGAGTCCCTCGTTCCCCCAGGAGGCTAACTAAGGCCCACGTAGGGAAAGGGACCAGTGGCCAGGCCAGGACTAGGGCAGGGCTACTTCCTGGATGGAGGAGGAGGAGCGGGTGTGACGTGGGCGGTGTCCTGTGTACCCCACGGCAGGCGCTGTGATGGGGAGGCCAGGTGGGCTGGCTGCCCAAGGACCGGGCTCGAATCCTCATTGCTGCTGGGCCACTCTTTGACTTAGGACTCTGTTTCCCCACTAGGAAACCTGAGGGGTGCCCCAGTGATCTCCAGGACCCCTCTCCCAACCCCCTCAGGTCCTGGAAGAGAAGAGGGAAGGAGAGGGGGCAAAACTGAGGTGTGCCCGGGCCCCTCCCCAGGCACCCCCATTGTCATGCTGTCCTAGCTGCCTGTTGGGGCTCTAGGGTTGTACGTGGTAGATGCCGGATGCACAGTAATGGTCAGTAAACGATTGATGCTTTGGGAGAGTGGAAACAGAACCGAACACACGGTGCCTGGCCAGAGACGGACACCGTGGAAACCTGGCAATTGGAGGTACATTTATACCGCTGTTACTGTGGTCCTTCCAGGTGTGCGCAGAGATGGGAAGGGCCAGCGTGACCCTCCTACGTGCTGACCCACCAAGGAACCCGTCCTGTCCGACACCCGCCTGGCCAGGAATCGGGGAGCTGTTGGGGGAACTGGGCCTGGGAGCCCACCAGTAGCATGGGGCCCAACTCCCTCAGGAGCGTGCGGGTAGGGAAGAAGGAGCTGGGCCCTGCCTCCCATGTGGGGGCCTGCCCTGCCTCCGCGGACAGCCCAGCCAGGGAGGGGCCGTGAGCCTCAGAGCAGAGGACGGGTGAGATCTGGCACTGAGGCCAAACAGGAAGCACTCTGCCCTTGCTGCCAGGTGTTTCCTCCACACCACAAGCCACACTCGACACACACCAGCCTCGGGATGTATCTGTGAGCCCTGCCAGCAGTCAGTGACCACATTCTTCCTCAGGAGGTTGCCCGGCTGTGAGGCGTGAAGCCCCTCAGTGACAGTCCCCTCCCAGGCTCCTTCACCTGCGGGCTTCCTTTCCACTGACGGCTTACAAGAAATCATGCGCATAATTCCCATTTACCCAGACTCCTCAGATGTTCACATTTTACTCCACTTCACTTTCCCTTTCTTACCGATATGTATTCTTTTTTGAACTGTTTCAGAGTAAATTGCCAACACGATGCCCCTTGGTCCCCAAATACTTCGGCGTGTATATTTCCTAAGGCCAGGACATGGGGTCCCAACATCACGTTCCTGGTCGAAATGATAATTGAAGACCTCATTCAGATCTTGTCATCTGTCCCAGTAGCGTCCTTCACAGCAGGGAGAACCCTGGGCCTTGCGCTGCACTCCATTGCCACGTCCCTGTGGCAACCTGGGGGCTGCTATTTTGAAGAATACAGGCCAGGTAGTCTGTAGACTGTCCCTCACTGCAGGCACAGCCAGTGGTTCTTCAGCTTTACAGTCAGGTGTTTGGGGCGCAAAATACCCAGAGGGGCCGTGTTCCTATCAGCACAGCACAGCTGGAGGCCGCGATAGCAATTTGTCTCCATACTGATGACGTTCATTTTGATCGCCTGGTTAAGGGGTGTGTGACAGCCTTCCCCCCCACCCTCCCGTAAGCCGGTAATTCTTCCCTTTGTCGTTGGTACGTAACCTGTGAGAAGATGTTTTGAGACGATGTGAATCTCTTGTTCCTTTTCAAGCTCATAAAGCAGTACTTTATCATCTATGCCTGGTTTTTGATGGAAACAATAATTATGATGGTTGCTAAGTGACATTCTTACGCTTTGTTCCTCTACATTTATCACCTGGCTTTCTACTGTAAGGAAGAGCAGTCCCCTCCCCTCCCCCATTAGTCATTTATTGATTTTACTGTGGGCTCATCCATCTGTAGTTTACTCTCTGGATTGTATTAGTTGACATCATTAATTATTTTGTGTTCAGATTGGCCCAGCTTTGGTCTTTTGACGTGTCCCCATCATTCTGTGAGCACGTCGGGCTGTCTGGGACCACAAGATGCTCATCTGGCACTTATCCCAGTCCCCAAACTTGGCCATTTCTCCAAGGAGCCCAGGCTTCTGAATTGGAGGATGGTGCTTAGAGCCAAGATCTGGGCGCCATATGCTTTTTGGGATTGGACAGGCATTTCTGAGTCCTTGCTGAATGCCTGGCTCTAGGACTGGCCTGGGGACATAGAGAAAGCGAGGCGTGGATATGGGCTCTGACCACTCAGGCAATGAGCCGGCGTGGGGCTGGTATACCATCGGTGGTTGGCAGACGCTGCTGGGAGGAGAGCAGACATGAGCACCGTCGTGTTGCCAGGTCCAATGCCAATGTGGTAGTACTGTGCTCATGCCTCTGAGCAGGACGTCTCGAGGTGACGGAGACCCACTGTCCTTAAGTTCATACCCTCTGCCGGAACCATAGGCATTTCCCAATCAGACTCCCCTTGGCCCCAAGGCCCTGATTGATCATCCCATTTTACAGACTGAGCAGGGCAGAGATGAGGTGCCCTGGTTTAGATGCAAACTGGGAGCTGGCCTGCAGGTTGGAAGCTGTGGGGGAGAGGGGTGAAAGCGGAGGACTGAGCGGCCTCTCAGTGTTCAAGAACCCGTCCTCTGACCCTGAACTTGGGGGTATGTCACTAATCCTTGCCAGGCTGTGCGCTGCACCCCACCAGCCTCACAAAGCAAGTGGTGTCCTCAGCAAGTGACTAGTGTAGCCAGATCAGGACGCAGCTCTGTCTTCTCCAGACCCTGAGTTCCTTCTGGCTGTCACCTCCCCTCTGTGGTCTGAAGAATCATGGCCTCCAAAGATATTCACATCCTAATCCCCAGAACCCGTGCACACATACATTACCTCCTGTGGCAAAGACTTTGCAGATGGGATTAAGTTATGGATCTTGATATGGGGAGATTACCCTGGGATCAGAGTCAGAGGGAAATCAAAGATGCTGGGCATCCAGCTTTCAGAATGGAGGTAGGGCCATCAGCCAAGGAATGCAGGTGCTGCGGAAGATGGAAAGGCAAGGGAATCGAGTCTTTCCTGGAGCCTCTAGAAGGAACCAGCCCTGCCGACACCTTGATTTTAGCCAGTGAGACCCTTTTCAAACTCCAGAACAGCAAAATAATATACTGTGTTGTTTTCAGAAGCCACTAAGGTTGGGGTAGTGTATTACAGCACAAAAGAAAACTCAGACACCTTCCATCCTCGCTGGGCTTTTGTGACACTGGAGGAATGGGAGGTCGTGTGTGCACGGTGGCTTGCGGGGATGTGGACACACCTCTTTTGTTCCAGAAACATCTGGGGGTTGGTACCTGTGTGGCTGCGGGCTGCCTATTGTCATCATAAGCACACAGACCTGCTCTGTTACAGGTGCTGCTCTGCCCCCTGGCACATCTCGGCGGGACTCTGGAACCCCTCCCGGCCAGATGGGTGCGTACCCCACAGGTAGGCATCCTCGGGCAGGGTTTTCTGGACTGGGGACATGAATGTGGGATCCCTGGGTGCCCCCCCTTCCCTCCATGGGAGTTGGGAAGGGATTTGTTAAATGCAGACACCCAGGTTCTGATTCTTCCAGTCTGGGGTAGGGCCCAGGACTCTGCATTTCCGGAAGGGGGTAGGCGGAAGGCTGGGTTCACCTGCATTTGCAAAGGACTTCTCTGGACTCTGTGTTTGCATCTGCTCAGAAAGTTGGACGTGGCCCAAGAGGCCACATGCAAGGGAAAGGGAGGGGTCACAAGAAGGATGTGATAAGAATTAGATCAAAGAGCCCTCTGTGGAGTGGGGAGTGCAGAGGGAGGGGAAGGGCCCACAGAAGAGGCCTCCAAGGGCCAGTTTCTGGGGAGGGGACTCTGAGGATGTGGGCAGATTTCTGCAGAGCATGGATGGTGGGCAACCCTGGGCAGTGAGGGTGGCACTGGGCTTGGGGGTAGTAAGAAGCGCCTTACGCTGGAGATCCCACTCCTGACCCCCAGCAGTGGGGGGCACAGAGACCTCAGTGTTGCTTGCGTTTCACCTTTCCCCCAATGTCTGCCTGTCCTCCGACTTTCCTGTCCGGTGCTCGGTGCCGCCTGTGGTCAGCTAGGATCAGGACAAGTGAAGCAACAGGGCAGATGACTTTGGGTTTGAAAATGCAACCCCACCCTCTTACATCAGCAGGAGGGGTGACATAGTAGAACTGGCTGTGAAAGGCTAGGCCTGATCCCAGATCCACAAGTCTCCAGAAGCTCTGCCGCTGGCCCTGCCTCACAGGAGGGCATGGGTTTTGTTTGCTCCAGGGTCCCCTGCTAGAAAATTCTAAGGCAGGCACAATGCAGCAATGCATATGCACAGGGCGGGGGAATCTCGCTCTCCCTTTCCACCTCCTTCCCTTTCTGTTCCTCCACACCACCCATCTCCCTTGGAACAGCTCCTTTTCAGGGGATTTTTGTGTTGCTGTGGCCTTTTAAGGGGGTGGGGTTGGGGTGGGGGTGGCATGGGAGCTGGGATTTGAATCTAAGGGCAGCCCGCCAGGCCTGGTGTTGCAGGGGGAACCAGTGAGGTTCCCATGGAACCATGTGTGTGATGGAGGGACGTGTGGGGGCCTGAGCAGGGCTGGGCTGGCGCCCTTTTGGAGATGGCAAAGGCAGGGAGAGGAGCCGGTTTTGGGGTGGGATTGAGGGTTGTGGGAGTGTCTGCCGGAAGTCAGGTGCCCCTGGCTGGAGTGGGGGTGGTGGGAGAGGTCGGGGCTGGACGTCTTGGTGACTCAGGACATGTGCTGGAAGGTCAGTCAGTGCCGTCCTGTCCTGGGGCTGTCACAGGAGTCTACTTCTTCCCATCACTCTGTGGGATGTAGGCAGCTTGCAATTCATTTACAACCAAAGAAAGTGGGGCTCAGGGGGACAGCAGCTGAGTGAGGTGTGCGTCGGTGCCTGATGTGGGGATTGACCCCGGCTCCCATGACTGGGTGAGCTGGGGCTCAGGACTCCTGTCCTGGACCAGGCCCACTGCCCGACCTTGCTCTGCCCTCCAGACCTGACCTTGCAGCTGCTGGCCATGCGGAGGAAGAGCAAGCTGCCAGACCCCGACCTGCAGCAGGCGCTGCGGGACCGGCTCCGCCTGCTGGAGAACGACAGCTGGGAGGTGGCCCGCGCTCTGGGGGTGAGTCTGGCTCCTCCGGGGGCTGAGGGCCTGTGTGGAAGGAACCTGGGTGCGCGCAGGTGCAGGAGTCCGTGACTGAGAACAGGACAGAGGAGGACTGCCCGGTGCAGAGCTGGTGGCCCCAGGAGACGAGGGTCCAGAAGTCCAGGCCTCCCAGCAGCCAAGGCCATGAGAAGGGGAGGCTATCCCTGACCTCACCTCGTGGTGGCGCTGTCCTGTCCTGTCTGCTCTCCTGGCTGTCTGGCCTCAGGGACCACCCATCACATCATTTCCTGCAGGCCCAGCAGCGGGGGCTGCCACGTCCCCAGTGCCTGCCCGTCCCGTTCGCCCTGCATCCTTCACCCTGCTAGGATTTCTAAAGTTTCTTTGATTGGGTATAAAAAGGGCTGGTGGGAGTCAATCTTATTCTTTGATTTTGGTGGGGCAGCGCCCTGTTGACCTCCGCACAATGGGGCACAACAGCGGTGTGGCAGGAGGATGGGGGGAGGGGCCTGGGCCAGGCTGCAGAGGTCCTGGGGTTTAGGGCTGGGCGGCCACCGTCTGACCTTGCAGGCAGCCTAGCCTGACCTTGGCCGATACCCTTAGCCTCTGTGAACCCGGCTTCCTCAGCCACACATGGAGGGGTGCTTAGACTTGTTGCCCAGGGAGCTGATGTGCGGGTTCTGCAGACAGAATAGCACCCCAGGGGCTCAGCAGTGGGGCTGCCCCTTATGACACCAGGGGAGAGGGCAGTGGTTAAACCTGCAGACTCCGGGCTGACTCCCGGCTGTGCCATGTGGAGGGGCCATCAAATGGAGACGAATACGACCCCTTCCCTGAAACACACACACACACACACACACACACTTCATAAGTTGTAAGTATAGTTGTAACTGTCTGTGTTAGCTGGTGTTGCTTTAACGCCCCATCACCCCCGCCAGGAGTGGAGTGTTCATGGGATGGAGGTCAGAGAGGGAATGGGGGGATTAGAACTGGAAATGCTGCAGGTGAGGCTGGAGTGGCCAGTCTGGGCTGAGCAGGGCTGAGAGCGCGGCCTGAACAGGAGAGAACCTAGTGTCGAGTGTCGCTGGCTGGTGGGGAGGGATGGAGGCTGGTGGAGCAGCCGTGGAGGGAGTTGCTGAGGGTGTATGTCCAGAGCGTGAAGGTCCCACAGGCGCTGGGGAGGAGCAGGCTGTGGCACAGGCACTGGGGAGCCACAGCTGGCTTGAGAGAGCAGCAGAGGAAAGCCCGGGCCGCCAAGGAGTCCGCAGTGTGCTTGCGCCCCTGCAGGGTCACTTCTGCAGAATGCTCCTGTGGTGTGGCTCTGTGCCCTGATGGTCAGATACCTCAAGCGCCTGGGATGGTTTCTGATTTCTGCTTCTTCCCCGTAAGGAGTTATCGGCCAGGCTGCTGTCTATCCACAGTGACCAGGATCGGATTGTGGTGACCTTTAAGACTTTCGAAGAAATCTGGAAGTTTTCCACCTACCACGCTCTTGGTAAAGCTGTGCCCTGCCAGAACCGGTTACGAGGACTCCTCTAGCAGGACACTTGTCACACACCAAGCATTTATGTTATAAATCGGGCTTTAGAGTAGGCTAGTTCATGACGGCCTCTCACCTGTCCCTCGGAGGACGCTGTGGTGGGTGGAGCTGCAGACACACACCGTCTGTGCTGCCCGTGTGAGTTGGCTGAGTTTCCAAATTTGTTCCAATGCTGCGCCGCCTAACTTTGCTGGACCAGGATGGAGGGAAGCTAAGCTCAGACTGACCGAACACAGACTAGGAAACTGTTATTTCAACCTCAACCCCAGTGCTTTCTTTCTAGAACATTCCCCTTTTTTTGGGGAGGCATTTGCAGGGTCTGACTGCGTCTCCTGGGGAAACTTGCTCCCCCACCCCTGGTATGAGGGCTGAGGATGTTGGAAAATGACGATTTCTTGCAAGCCTTGAGAAGGGCCTGTGTCACTCCCACAACCAGTATATGTGATAGTGTTGGACGCTCTCGTCCCATCTCATAGATGAGAAGACTGAGGGTCCTAGAGGAAGTAAATTGTCCTCGTCCAACCTTCCCGAGGCACAGGGAAGTCAAATAAGTTGTGCGCGGTCACAGCTGGCCCACTTGCAGCTCAGACAGTCAGACTGGTGGCCCGCCCAGGATACGGTCCCCAAAGGCAGGGCGGGGTGTCTCCTTGGGTTTAGTCAGTGCAGGGCTTGGCCACCCTGGGGCCATGAGGGCTTCCCTGCCCTCTTCTGGGGCCCCTGGTGACCAGGGTCTGTCTGGCTCCCCAGGCTTCACTCATCATTGTCTGGAAAACCTGCTTGTGGACCAGGCTTTCTGGCTGCTCTCGCCGGATGAGGATGAGGAGACAGCCATCCAAGTCCACGTGGATGAGGAGGCCTTGAGGCTGACACACGAGAGCCTCCTCATCCAGGAAGGTGACTGCTACGCGGGTGATGGTGACATGGGCCAGCTCCATGCTGTGTGGGGACGCCCGGGCCACAGCCAGCGGGAGAGCTCTGGAGGCTCGGGCATGCACGTGGAGACCAGAGGGGGCTTCAGGCAGGGAGGGGCATGCAGGTGACGCTGACAGTGGTGGGCCCAGGCTCCGTCACTTCTTTGTAAGGCCATGGTCAGCTCCCACAGAAAGAATAGAAAAGGAGTTTTGCAAGTGCCACCCACCACCCTGTGTTCCTGACTCAGCTGTTGCTTTGAAGGCCGTGGTGGCCTCACAATGAGTCTCCAAATCTGCAGCTAACGGAACATGAAGCTGCCTGTCCTACCCTGGCCACAGAGAGGAAGAGAGGTGGCTAGTTGTGGTCAGACTCACCAATGGTGGTCCAAGCAGGAAGGGCCCTTGGGATGACACGTCTGGCCCCTCCGTACAGAACGGGAAACTGAGGCCCCAAAAGTCTGTCCGAGCCAGGCTCCCAGGGCAAGCCTGGGCAAAGCTGGGACCCCAGCCCAAGTCCGGACACCTCTGATGTCTGGGTTTCAGTGGATGTAGAGCTGGGGGCTGGGGGGCTCCTATAGGTCTGCCTTCACACATGTATCCTGGAGGGGAAGGGTGGGCCCCCCTGTGTCCAGCCACCGTGAATGACCACCCTTTGTCACTTTGAAGGGCCTTTCTTTGTGCTGTGTGCTGACCACCATGTGCGAGCAACAACTGTTCCCTGGGGTGCAGAGAGGGGCCCCCAGCCCCTGAGGCGGGCTTCAGGGGGTCCCCGGGGAGAGGCGACCCCAGCAGTGGACTTTTCGGCCCACCACCTCAACACATCATCCAAGGAGGTAGCAGCGGTAGCCACTCCAGAAACTTTGATTCCATTTCATCAGTAGGTACCGGCCTTTGTTTCACTGCTTCCTGCCATCAGGCCTCTCGGAAATGCCTCTGGGCCCTGGGCCCTGGGCTGTCCATAGGCAGGGGTGGGTGTGTGTGTGTGTGTGTGCTGGGGGTGGGGAGACTAAAAACAGTGTGAGCCAGGCAGACCCAGCCACGATCCTTCCTGCTGCTTCCCACGTGTGACCTTGGCAAGCCAGTCCAGCAGCTGGGCCTCAGGGCTGCCACCTGTGTGACAGGACACTGCCATTTCCCAGCAGGGCTGTGCTGGGGTGTAAGGGCCCCCACATGTGCTGCATGGAGCTCTTGCTTCATACCCCAGCTCATGAGGACCTTTTGAGGGAGCCTGTAGTAGGGAAGCACAGGGGAATCTGAATGAATATTGACCAAGGCAGAGAGCCTGGGGGAAACCAGGACGGGTAACATGTAAGCTCCTGCTTACTTGCTGAATGTGAGGCACAAGCTTGGCTTGGAGCTTCCTGGCAGCCAAGACAAAGAGAGAAACTGGATCTCCAGATGTTCAGTGTCCTTGAAATAACAGGCTATGGCTCAGCTTCTCTCCCCAGGAACATGAGCATGAGAAAGGGCAGGCGGCGGCTGGGCTGGGGGGCATGGGGCTACCTGGAGGCAGTGCCACGCCTGGGCCTGAGGCCCCACACCTGGACAGGTGTGTGTGTGTGTGTGTGTGTGTGTGGTGGGATCCACGTGTGTCACTGAGGGCTGCTGACTCATCCAGACTCTACACAGTCTGCCCCAAATCTGAAATCCTGCAGCAAAGACCTCCCTCTCCCCACTCCAGATGGGCCCTTAGGGCTCCCTGGGACCCCTTCGATGACTCTACAGATAGACCTAGGACGCCGGATATCCAGCTGATGGGTAAATGTTTCCATTGGCTTTTTTCCCTGGGGAAAGAGGTGGGTGAGGAGGGGCGGGCGCCAGTGTTCTGTAAGCTTCTGCGCTAGCCCTGACTCCTCCCCAAGCCCCCAGATGTAGCTAGAATCCTCTCTAGGTCACAGGGTGATGACTGTTCTCAGAGAGGTCTGTTGGCTGGTGCAAACACACAGCACAGCAAGGCCGGGGCCGGGTCCTGGTTACGGCCTCTGAAGTGTAGCTTCCACAGACCATTCCGCCAGCACTCTCAGTCTGTCCTCTCTTTCTGGAACCACATTAAACACTCGGGAGGCGCTGGGCTGGGTTGGGCCAGGCTGTGGCTGAAATGGCCCTGTGAAGGGCTCCCTGTCGAGTGCTGTTTGCTCTTCCCCAGACTGGCTAGTATTGGGGTGGCCTTGTGTCCTTGTTACATGGACATGAGGCCCCAGGGGAGGAGGGATCGGAGCGACTCATGTTTACAGCAGCACACACCCTGCAGGGTCCCTGGCCTGGCCTCGTTGGGGTGGGACGGAGGAAAGAGCCCTTGGAGGCCAACAGCCTTGGGCCAAGATAATTGAGGTCTCTGGGCCTCAGTTTCTCACCCTCAGCGTGGGGATAAAGCACCCCCTGAGGACCGCATGAATGTCCAGCCCCTCATGTGCAGTGACTGAGCTTCACTGCAATCCCTGACAGGTGTTAGATGATTCCACAGCGGGACCTCGTGTGCCTGCTGAGGATGGCGTCTGTCCCCTCGGCCCCGCCCCCAGCACTGACCGTGTGCCCTCCGTCCCATAGCTGTGGGCCTGGCTTCGGCAGTGGCAGACTACCAGGGCTCCGGGCCCGAAGAGCTGACCTTCCAAAGCGGCGACCTCATCGAGATAATCGGGGCCCAGGTACCCGGCCTGCCCTGGTTCCTGGGCCGGCACGTGGCCTCGGGCCAGGTCGGGTTTGTGCAGACGACTCTCGTCAGCGTGCAGGGCCACGCGTCTGAGTGAGTGCTTAGGTGTCACCCCTCCCTGAGCCCACCCCTCCGCCACCCCCGTGGGACCCTGCTGCTGTCACCTGCTTCCCAGGTGACAAACCTGGACTTTGTCCTGCACAGCACCGCCAGCCCTGTCCCACCCCTGCTGGTCATTGCGGAGTCTGCTCCCAGCTCTGTCCCCAGGCCTGGACCTAGCTCAGGCTGCCATCCCCTGGTCCCCAGGGCCCAAGGTCGACTTCCTATCTGGGCCCCTCCTGTCATTCCTCCGAGTGCTGCCGGGGTCATTCTCTGAAGTGCACAGTTATCTGTGTGCACTGGCGTTCTGGGGCTGGGGGAGCAGAGCCCCTCAAACCAGGGGCTTCTCACAGCTCCAGGTGTCAGCAGAGCCGGCTCCTCTGGAAGCCCCGGGGAGGAGCCTCTGGCCTCTTGTGGCTTCTGGGGGCTCCAGGCGTTCCTCGTGGCCACACGCCTCCTGTCTGCCTCCATTTTCACATGGCTTTCTTCTCCTCTGTCTAAGGACCCCACTACATGAATAATCCACAATGATCGCCCCATCTCAGAACTCTTAACTTGATTATATCTGAAAAGACCCTCTTTCCAAAGGTTACTTTCCGAGGACATGGACTTTTGGGGACTCTATCCCATTCCGTGCACCATGCCACTGCCCTTCATGAAACCATTCGAAGCTTTTGGGCCTGGCCTTCAAGGCCCCCCCATGGCTGAGGCTCTAGTGACCCCCCGTTTCAAATGCCACCATTAGCCATCAGCTCACACTGAGTCCATCTATGCTGTTGGCTTATCCCTTCTAGAACGATCCTGGGTGTCGCTCCGTCCATCCTGACCTCACAATTTCCTGGGGGCTCTCACTGGTCCCTAAGGCCCCTCTCCGGTGGCTCATCCCTGAGGGTGCTCATCCTGGCCGAGCTCCTCTCCCTGTGTGAGCCCCCCATGCCCCGTGGTTGATGTGTCTGCCCCTGCCCCCCCCCCCAGGAATCCTGAGGGAGGACTGCCTGGTCACCTGTGTGTCCCCACTGCCCAGGCCTGAGCAGCGGGGGGCGGGGGTTCTAGGGGAGTGGTGAGTGACACAGCCACGTCCACCCCATGGTGGAATTCTCTTCCCCTTGAGTTGACCTTTCATTTTTAAGACTTTGGTTAAAGAGGCCAGACAGTGTGGTGTGGAAAGGACCCTTTACTGGGCCCTGGGCTCTGGGCTTGTCCCCATCACCAGGCCTCCCCTCTCCCAGACGAGATGCTTGTCCTCAGGGCCCCCCGCCTCCCCTCCCCCCCGACATCCCATCTCATTCTGGTCTGGCGCTACGACAGACCACTACCTCCCAGACCAGAGCCCAGAGGCCACTTTGGTGTTGTGACAGGTCCTGCCAGTCCTTGTTCCCTGATGTAAGTGTCTGGCTGCTTTGGTGCCTCTGTCACTTATTTGGCAGCAGCAGTTTAAGCTGGTTGGGCCTGGATGATAAGCGTGGCTGCTATACATGCGTTTCCCAAAATGTGTTCCCTCCCGGCACTCCGTTACAAACCTCGACATGCTCACACGAGTGGGGACGTGCCCTCCCTGTGCCCTGGTGGGCAGCCTGCGGGGCTCCCGGCACAAGGAAGGCACTGAGAAGTCTTAAACTTGTTTTCTTCCTGTCGAGATATGTTTGTCACGCTGATTTGACCTCCTCAACCCTTTTCTCACACAGCTCTATCAGCTGGCGTTCTGGGGAACACAATTTGGGGCCCGTGGTCTGGATCCTAACACTGTCTTCGGGGAGACCACAATTTCTCCACAGATGGCAAGGGGCCATGTGACTTAAATAGGTCCTGAACTTACCAAGGGCCTGAGCTGGAAGAGTCAGGGGGCTGAGCTAGTCTATTCCTCTCTCTTAACCTGGAAGAGTGATGGGGCCAGGGGCCATTGGTCCTGTTTAAAGCAGGAGAAGCCCTAATGACTTCCCTCATTCATTCAACAAACATTTCCTGAACATCTTTCCTCTTCCAGACCCTGGCTTTTTATTCTTTGTTTAATGAACAGCCTGGTAGCTATTTTTTTTTCCTTCTAATTTATTCTGACATAATTTCATACTTAGAGAAAAGCTGCAACAAGAGCATAAATTTCCTGCACACCCCTCACCCAGATTGCCCAAATGCTCCCTTGTTAGGACATCTGCTTTCTCCTTTTTTCTGTTTTACTTCTAGTTTTTTCTAAGCTTTCTGAGACTATGTTGCAAACACGATGTAAATAAGGCAGTGTTTTTACTTTACTGGTAAATAAGGCAGTGTTTCCCCAAACCAGTACTGCTTACTAACCACAGTACAATTGTCAATATCAGGAAATTGACACTGATACAATTCTGTAATATCCACAGAACTTATTCAGATTTTGCCAGTTTTCCTATTACTGCCCTCTATAGCCAAAGAAGATTTCAGACCACAAGTTATCAGTTGTCCTGTCTCTTTAGTCTTCTCTCCTTCATCTGAAACATTTCCTCAGTCTTTCCCATCTTTTATGGCAGTGACATTTTTGAAGAATACAGGCATGTTGTTTGGTTGAATGTCCCACAAGCTACTCTAAGTTTTTCTTTAACATCTCAAAACAGCTCCAAGTTTCACACTACATTTCAAAGTTTCATAGTATGGTGGTAATTTAGTCCTATAAGCAAAATGGCCTCTTTCTTCCCTCCCTCCCTCCCTCCCTCCCTTCCTCCGTCCCTCCCTCCCTCCCTCCCTCCCTCCTGTTTTCGTCTCCCTGACTTGACAGTGTTTGTGCTGGGCACTGTGGGAGCAAGGAGCTCGTACAAGAAATCTCAGGAGCTTATTGTGTGGAGGGATCAATTCTGCCTGCAGCTGTCACGACCGGCCTCACAGGGGAAGGGACATTTGAGGTGGGGCTTTGAAGGCTGCCCAGGAGCTCCTCTTTCCAGGCTGCCGTGGCCTGCTGCATCTGCTACAGCCTTTTCTGCTCCTGGGCGTCTGCTTCTGACCAGACAAGGCACCCTTGAAGGCAGGGTCTATTTTGCTTTTATTTGTTATCGGTGTCTTCACTGCTGGGCACACAGTAGGTGCGCAGGGACTGCCTGTCAAGTGAGGGAGTAGAAAGTGGTCTGACTGTGCGATGTTTACTTTGGAACCACGTGATATTCAATGAAGCACTTGATTTTCTCCAGGTTGGAAAATGTGATATTTCTTAATGAGGAAGAAAGATCTTTCTTCAGCAAGGAAGGGTGCTTTTCTGAGGAGGACGCCAGGCAGTTACTGAGAAGGACATCCGGCGCAGACATCTACACGGTGTACAGCTTGGGTGGGTGTGGGTGTTGCTGGGGCGGGTCCTCCTGAGACAACGCTGTTCCCATTTCACCTCTCCGCTCCTGTACTTGGAAGGCATTTCTCTGAGGCTGCAGTGCCAGGCGTCATTGAAGGAAGTGTGTCGTGTGTCCTAACCCATGACCAAAAGAGATGGTTTTCTTCTCTTTCTTAGGAAGCCACCTGGGGACGTCTTATTCCTCCCAAGGGGCCCTTTTGTCTGATGCCGCGTAACTTCCCAGGAGCTCTGTTATCCCAGTCGGCGGCACTTTATACTTTTCATGTCTTTTGACAGCTCTTTTTCTCATTTGATTTCTGTGGCCCCTCAGCGAGCTGTTGGTGTCAGCCCATTTTAAGGAGCTGGACACTGGGACTTCGGGAATGAGGGGGAGGAGTGCACAGAGGATCAGGAGTCCTACCAGGTCTGCTGCCCTGCTCCCTGGGAGAGCCGATGGAGTCAAGGGTTCCCTTCACTGGGAAGCTGCCCTCATTTCCAGAGGGGCGGCAGCAGAAGCCACGGCCTCTCGCCTTTCTCCCGTTTCTCGTGCGAGGATGGAGCCCTGCAGGGGTGGGGGTGTGGAAAACCCTGGAAGATGAGGCTTCTCAGACCGCACCCCCACTCCCCACTACCCCTAACGGGCACTGGAGTCAGGAATGTTAGGGTACTGTCGCCGGACATGGCCCAGAGGGCGCTGG
The DNA here is from genome assembly GCF_964194185.1 of Rhinolophus hipposideros. Lineage (NCBI taxonomy): Eukaryota > Metazoa > Chordata > Mammalia > Chiroptera > Rhinolophidae > Rhinolophus > Rhinolophus hipposideros. The sequence goes on along the minus strand of NW_027668969.1, from coordinate 9,934 downwards.
CCGCAGACTGATGCTTCTCTTCTCTCCCTTTTCAGACAGACTAGAAGAAGCTGAGATTGAACCGCAGGAAGAAAAAGGTGGGTTCTTCCCACACAGCACAGGACTTCTGTGGTCATGGAGCTGGGCTTTGGGGGGTGATGCCGGGCGGAGGCCACAGAGCTGGCCACCCATGGGTGCTGGGCGCAGACCCCACTCCTCCGTGGGGGAGTGCTGGTGGGTGGGTGTCCTGGCCTGGAGGGGAGGCTGGAGCGATGGAGGTGAAGCTCCCCTCCCCTGCGGCAACAGGTCCCCAGTGATCATGCCAGACGCCCTGCTCTGTCCCCAGTGAAGCTGGGCACTTCCTCCATTGCCCCAGCACATGCCTGGCCCTCGGTTCCTCTCACATAACCTAGGGCAGCTGAAATTCACCCTGTGCTCTGCTTTGAGGGGTAAAAAGGGCGCTGAATTTAGAGCCTTATTTTGGAGAAGTCCTTGAGGGTCTGCTCCTTTCCCAGCCGGGCTGGTCCAGGGATACCCGCCCCCCCTCTGCTCCTCCGTCTCTCCGCCCACAGAGGGTCTGCGTCAGGCGGGTCCTGGGGACGTGAATGCCTGAGTACCCTGTGAGATTTCCTGGGGATGGGACCTATCTAGGCATCAACACAGAAGGGTTGCTTTGGGGTGTCTGTGCGGAGGCCAGCCCCCTTCCCCCGGCTCCCCAGGGCTGTTCCAGGGCCACCGAGCCTCTGTGGGGTGAGGACCGGGAAGAACTGTGTAGGCTTGCCTTCCCCGAAGAGGGGGGTGTCACACTGCCAGTCCCTGGGAGCAAAGGCTGACCAGGGTGGGGGGTGGGGGGTGCTGGATAACAGCTGGGAGCACACGCCTGGAGGATGGCGTTTTCTTAGCTAATCTAACGTGTCGTCAAGTCGGACACTTGCCACTAAACCAGATTTAATTTTTCTTTATTCCTAGACTTTACAGACTTATAAGGAGACAGTTAGTTTTGAACATTTTTTACATATTAATTTGAAACAGAACCGTCTTTAGATGCTGGGTTTTTTCCTTTCAAATAAATTCCCCTTTAAGCCCATGTTTTCCCAACAGGAAATGGAACTTGTTTGCTCTTAAGCGCTGGACAAACCCTTGGGTTCTGAGCCTTTCCAAAGCCAACAGTCCATAAGCAGGCAGTTGTGGGCCTCTGGGATGTCTGCAGACTCCCCAGCTCCCTGTTCTCTTTCTCTTTCTTTCTTTTTCTTTCTTTCTTTCTTTCTTTCTTTCTTTCTTTCTTTCTTTCTTTCTTTCTTTCTTTCTTTCTTTCTTTCTTTCTTTCTTTCTTTCTCTCTCTCTCTCTCTCTCTCTCTCTCTCTCTCTCTCTCTCTCTCTCTCTCTCTCTCTCTCTCTCTCTCTCTCTCTCTCTCTGTCTCTCTCTCTGTCTCTCTCTCTCTCTCTCTCTCTCTCTCTCTCTCTCTTTCTTCTCTTTTTTTCTTTCTTTCTCCCTTTAGTAACCATGGGCTTCATATTCTCAAATCAGCCAAGGTGCAGTGGAGCCCGGAGGTCTGGGAGCCAGTCGCACTGTTTCCTGTTGGAAATGGTTCCGTGCTAGAGGTGGGCAAGTGGACACCTCACTTCCTCCACTGCGGCTGGTGTTGTCAGTTTTGGGGGTCGCTTTTGGGCTCATGCTCATCTCTTCTTCTGACTGGCTCTTGACCATGTCATGAGGACGCCCACACCTGACCGGAGGTCCCAAGTGCTGACAAAATCACAGTGAATGGACATCCCAGTAAGTGGCTTGGATGCTTTCTAAAGGGAAAGGGATCTCTGAGTGATCACGAGCTAAGACACTCGTCTCCTGAAACTGCGTTCAAACGAAAAAGAATGAGTAAAGGAGGGCCTCTTGGTTACTTGGCTGAATGGATCTGTGTTCCCCCGAGGTCCTAATTACTGAGTTCCCACTGTCTTCTGGGTGCTGGGCGTTCCACTTAACCTTGGACGCTCAGGCGGCCCTGGGGAAGGCAGTGTCTGCCAAGTGCTGCCACAGGGACGCTGGGCCTCGGGGGAGACGTACCTGCCCCGGCCTGGGCTCAGATCAGACTCTAATCTATCTGGGGGTTTTGGTGATTTGCAGACATGCCTTTGCCTGGCCTGCACTCAGAGCCACGTGAGACCCTGCAGAAGGTGAAGAATGTTCTAGAACAATGCAAGCCCTGTCACAGCTGCCCTGAGGAGCCAGAGTCCTGGGGCCTCCCTGCAGCGTCCAGTGGCGCGAGCTCGCCGGGTGTCGAGGAGTCCTCCTTCTGCCTGGACGCTGAGGATGACTGGTCTGACCCCCAGGCCCTGCACTCACTGCTGCTGCTCCTGGACGCTCCCGAGTACAAGGCCTGTTTCCGTGGCCTCTACGACCTCTCCCCGCCGGGGCTGCGTACAGTGTTCTGTGGCTTTGCCGATGAGGACGAGCTGGCCGGGCGCCTGGCACAGGCCCGGGCTGTGGCCAAGAGGGCTAGCCTTCCTGTGGCCCTGGCCAGGCTCTGCTTCGTCCTGGGGCGGCTGTGCGTGCGGAAGCTCAAGCTGTCCCAGGCCCGGGTGTACTTTGAGGAAGGCCTGGGAGCCCTGAGGGGCCACTTTGACGACCTCTTCCTGGTGGTGGCCCTGTATGCCAACCTGGCCACCATCCACCTGAAGCAGAAGAACAGGGAGAAGTGCGGGCAGGTGGTGCCCAAAGCCTTCGCCCTGCTCCTGGGGACGCCCGGCCAAGTGTGCAGCACCGAGGGGGAGGCAGAGCTCCTGAGGCTCGCTCTGCGGAGGGTCATCGGCGGCCAGAGTCCGCAGGCCGAGGCCCGCGCCTGCTTCCTGCTGGCCAAGCACCACGTCCGCCTCAAGCAGCCCGAGGAGGCACTGCCCTTCCTGGAGAGGCTGTTGCTGCTGCACAGGGCCTTGGGGTCCCCGCACGCGCTGTGGCCCACAGACTGCTACCTGCTGCTGGCACACGTGTACAGCCGGAAATGCCTGCCCCACCTGGCACTGAGCTGCATCAGGGTGTCCTCGCTGCGGACCCGGGGCTCGCTGGCCAGCTCGCTCAGGAGCGTGGACCTGGTCCTGCGCAACGTCCCTCAGCCCCACTGCCCCCCCTCCCAGGTCGCTCCCTACCTTAGGCAGGCACTGGCCCGCCTGGCCCCAGGCACAGGGCAGGCCCTGCGTGGCCCCCTCTGTGCCAGCCTGGCCCAGCTGCACAGCCACCACGGGCAGCACGGCATGGCCATCTCCTTCATGATGCAGGCGGTGGAAGCCAGTGCTGAGACCAGGGGCCGCCTGGTCGTGGACTACCTGGTGGCCCTGGCCTGGTTGCACGTGCTTCATGGGCAGAGCCCGGTGGCCCTGGACGTCCTGGAGTCTGTCCTGGATGCGGCAGTGGCTCGTGTGGACCAAGAGGGCGTGATCGCCAATATGATGGCCATCGCCCTGAAGAGGACAGGCAGGACCCGGCAGGCGGCCGAGGGCTACTACCGCGCCCTGCGAGTGGCCCGGGACCTGGGCCAGCTCCAGAACCAGGCGGTGGTCCGGGCCAACTTCGGGGCTCTGTGCCTGCAGGCAGGTGCCAGCGGGCTGGCCCAGCACTACCTCCTGGAGGCCGTGAAGCTCTTCTCTAGGCTGCCCAGCAGGGAGTGCGGCCGGGATTTCACCCAGGTGCTCCTGCAGCTGGGTCACCTATACACCCGCAGGGCCCTCACCCAGCAGGCCAAGTGCTACTACCAGTGGGCCTTTCTGGTCGCCGTGGAGACGGACCACTTAGAGAGTAAGTGCCACGCCCTGGCCCAGCTCCGGCCCCACACCGGCTTCCTGGAAAGAACATGTTTTCATCTCTGTTCGGGGCACGCCTGGGGTTTGTGAGCACAGGTGGGCGGTGGTTTTTCCACAGTGGCAACACTGAGTGGTGGAAACCAGCAGGTGCTGGAGGGTGTTCCCACGCTAGCCCAGACATAAACAGGGCGACCAGCGCATCCCTTCTGCCTGGCATGGCCTGCTTTGAGCACTGAAAGCCCCGTAGCCCGGGCTTCTCCACGGTCATGGGCAAACAGGTGGTGGGTCACCCTGGACGTAGTCGAGGCCGGGCAGGGGCGGCTGAGCTGAAGGAGCCACAGAGACTGGAACACGGAGTACCTTAGTGGCTGCTCTCCCACAGGCACCCCGACAGCCCTGCTCACCAGAGGACCCCCAGGTGGTGGGTGGTTCCCCAGGGCCAAGGAGCAGGTAGCTTCATTCAATAGCAGCTTGTTGTGTGAGCAAGCTCTATGCGGGCTCTACCTGCAAATGGGACTCGAGTGGTCCTCGCTGGGGGCTGGCTGCCAATTCCAGGGAACAGATGTCCAGGTCACAAGAGCCAGCAAAGGGGTGCTCAGGGTGGTGATGCTCGACTCCTGGCCCTGACTTATGGGTCAGGGACGTCTGTTCACTCTGGGACCTGAGGGTTGAGGTTTAGCCAAGCACTGGGAGAGGGACTGGCAGAAGGCGCAGCCTGTGCAAAGGCCCTGGGGTGAGTGAGCTGGGCCGCGCAGGGAGGTGCAAAGTTCCGGTGGGTTGGCTGGTGGGTGGTAAAAACCTCAGTTGGGGGCCTAGGCAAGTGCTGGGGAACACAGGCTACGGTTTGGCATTTGTCCCGAGAGCACGGGGAGCCACTGAGGGATGTAGGAAACTCACCAAGGCTGGAGGCCCGCTGGACCTCCAGGAAGAACCAAGAGCTGGGTCCCCAGACCTGCCCTGTGGCCTCAGGCAAATGTGGCAATGAATCCTCATCAGTGGTCCCCATGGGTCTCTCTCAGACCTCCTGTGAGGCCCCCTCCCCAGGACACTCAGGGATTCAGACTTGGGAATGCCAAGCTGGGTGTCCTAGGGGATCATGTTGTCCCCATTCCATACTGAACAGTGAGGTGACAAAAGGCTGGGGTGATACCCAGGGTCACCCAGTGCCTGCTCTGGGCCACTTTTTAGGCTGTTTCAGTAGTTGGTGTCTTTCTAGGCATTTGTCCATTTTCTCTACGTTATCTAATTTGTTGGTGCACAGTGGTTCATAGTATTCTGTCATAATCCTTTTACTTCTATAAGATCAGAATCCACGATTACGATTAATGTCCATCTTTCACTCCTGATTTTAGATATGTGCATCTTCTCTCTTTTTCCCTTGGTCAGTCTAGCTCAAGATTCGTCAGTTTTGTTAATCTTGTCTGAAAAAAAAAGAAAAAAATCATTTGGTTTTATTGATTTTTCTCTATTGGTTATTTTGATTGTCTGTTTTTAATCATCACTGCCCGAACCTTATTTTTCCTTCCTTTTGTTTGCTTTGGGACCAGTTAACTCCTCTTTTTCTAGCTTTTTGAAGTAGGAGTTTGAGGGTTTTTTTATTTGAAATATTCTTCTTTTTAAATGTAGACATTTACAGCTATAAAGACCCTCTACACACTGCTTTTGCCGCATCCCATACATGTTGGCATGTCATGCTTTTATTTCCACTCATCTCAAAATATTTTTTGGTTTCCATTGCAACTTCTTCTTTGGCCCCCTGGTTATTTAGGAGGATGTTGCTAATTTCCACATATTTGTAAACTTCGCAAGCTTCCTTGTGTTGTCGATTTCTGATTTCATTCCACTATAGCTGGAAAACAGACTCTGTGATTTCAGTCCGCTTACGTTTGCGAATTGTTTCATGACCCAGCCTCTGTTCTGTCCTGCAGAATGTTCCATGGGCCCTGAGGAATGTGTGTTCTGGTGCTGTTGGGGGGTGTTCTGTAGGCGTCTACTCGGTCTCGTTGGTTAATGGTATCGTGCAAGTCTTCTCTTTCCTTGTTGACAGCCAGATCATGTTTAATAGTGAAAGCTGTCAACTGTCCTTAGACTCTGGTTTTAGGAGAGGCAAGTAAGGCTAGGGTTTGGAGCCTGGCTTCTTGAAGGAGCACTGGTTCCGGAATGCCGGAAGCCAAATGTGAATGCCATCTCCACTGCATGCCTGGACTCAGCTTTGGACTCAGTTTGCCCACCTGCAGCATGGGGATGCCAGTGCCCTGCTTTGTCAGCTCACTGTGAAGCTGCACCTGTCCTGGCCAGGAGGAAATTTGTGAAGCGGAAACAAGGTGGCCTGTGTAGTGAGAGCCTGGCCCGGACCGCCAGGCCTGAGGGGCATTACAAAAATGGTCAGTGCCATCTCTCGAGCACCTACATGTCCTGCCTGGCCCCATGACGGTGTGCTCATCACTGTGTGACCTGAGCAGGGGCCTTGTAAATGTCGTCATTGCTCTGATGAATGACAGTGGCTTCTTCTTTTTGTCTCCCTTGCCCAGGCCAGCTGCAAGCTGTCCAGCAGCTGTGTGACTTCTACAGCACGGTCAAGCCCAATGAGGCCCAGTGTGTCGTCTACCATGAGTTCCAGCTCTCGCTGGCCCGGAGGGTGGCCGACAAGGTGCTGGAGGGGCAGCTCCTGGAGACCATCAGTCAACTCTACCTGTCCCTGGGCACCGAGCGGTGAGGGCTGGCTCTGTGGGGCGGGAAGGCATGGCAAGTATGCAGGGCCACCCTCTCAGGGCAGCCCCGCCTTGGGGACCATTTCCTTCCTTAGCACCAGGCGAGCTCTGAGCTGGCAGGCCAGGGGGTCGTCCTGGCTAATGCTCATGACATTTGAGTCCTATGACACATGTCCTTTGGTCTCTGCTTGCACACCTCCCCAGGGGAGGCAGAGCTTGTGTTTCCGGGCTGTTCTTTCTGCCATGATAACTTCTGTAAGCTGACCTCTGCCTGCGCTGAGTCTGCTCCCATTGGCCCAGCTCCAGGCCAGGGGGTCTGGTCTTCAGATGTAAGGACAGCAGCCATCTGAGCCTGGAGGAGTCTGGTACACAGGAGACAGCTGATTGTGCCCTAGGGCAGGGTTTCAGGGTCACATGTCCCCCGAGAAGCCTGCACTGAGCATCCTGACCAGATGGGTTAATGTTCGGCCCGGGCCATGCAGCCTGCAGGGTCCACACACTCACTGATCACATGGCCTCTGGGACACATGGAGAGAGCAGAGGGAGCCAGGTTTCCACAAGGACTTGGGAGGGCCAGTCTCGGCCTCCACCCCCACCCTCGCGCCTCAGTTTCACAGTAGGACAAATGGGCTGATGCTCTACATCGGTGCTTCTCAAAGTGCGGTCCCTGGACCAGCGGCACCCACCTCACCGGGGAGCATGTTGGAAATGCATTCTCAGGCCTCACCCCAGAAAGCTGAGTCACAAACTTGGGAAGCCGCGCCCTGCAACCTGCGTTTTGACAGCCCTCTGAATGATTTTGATGCCCACTCAAGCCTAAGACACTGTAGCCTAGATAATCTTTAAATTTCTGCCCGGTGCTAGAGCTTCCTGCTGCGCCCAGAGAGGTGGGTGCCTGTGTGTGGGAGCCGGGCAGAGACAAATAGTGCGCTCCTCCCAGGCCACACGCTGCCGCTTCCCCCAAAGGGCCCCCTTACCTGTTCCCTACGAGCAGTGCGGCCTGTGTCCACCTGCTCTCCCATCAGCCTGGGAAGGGCAGGACCTGATCCCGCTCCCGACGTTCCAGGTCCGTGGTCAGCAGACCGGCCGCGGGAAGAGCCTGCTCCCCTCCCTCGCTGGGTGGCTGGCCTAGAGTGCTTGTTCTGACCATCGAGTCTCATTCCAGGGCCTACAGGTCAGCGCTGGACTACACCAAGCGCAGTCTGGGGCTATTCATCGACCTGCAGAGGAAGGACAAGGAGGCATTCGCGTGGCTGCAGGCCGGGAAGATCTATTACATCCTCCAGCAGGAGGAGCTGGGGGACATGCACCTCCAGGTAGGAGTGGCCGCGTGCGCTCACTCCCCCTCCTGAACCACTGCTGAGCGCCTGCTGCGAGCCAGCTGCCCCGTGCCGTCGCCCACTGCCCCTGGACTCTTGCTGCCAGCATCTTCCACGATGGTCTCAGCCCCCGGGGGCCAGAGGCGCGTGCGTCTCACAGTAGCCCCCGCCCCCGTGTTGGTACACAGCAAGTGCTTCATAAGTGTGCCCACTCAGCTGACACACAGAAGACCTCGCCCCAGTAGCATATGGCACGTCTCCTTTAAACATGACGTGATGTGGAACTAATTGGGAGGCTCATGAGCCTAGTGAGCTTTTTATTTTTGAGCACCTGCTGTGTACCTCCCTTGGCCAGGGGCTGAGGATCCCAGAGCGGGAGTTATGGCTGAGGGGGGACAGGCTCCTCAAACATTGCTGACTCAGGGCCCCGGGCTGGGCCAGACACGAGGGGGTGCAGAAAGGAGCTGGAGGGTGAGCTCCTGTCCTTCTGGGTCGCACAGGCTGGTTTGAGTTGCAGCGAGTGGGGGCCAGTGGCCTCCCGGGGAAGGGTGTTCCAGCAGCAGACTCACAGGTACCAAGGCCCAGAGGTGCCCAGCGTGTGGCAAGTACCGGGACTGCAAGCAGCTGGGCGTGGCTGGATTGTGGGCGGGGGCTAGTGCACTCATTCACTGCCCGGTATTTGTTGAGCACCTACTATGCGCCGGGCACTGTGCCAGGCCCCAGATGCAGCAGAGAAGCCGTCAACTTTAGTCCTCGGGTGGGAGAGACAGGCGAGCATGTACCATCAGGTGGTACTAAGGGTTATGGAGGAAAATCAGCGGAGGCGAAGGGGGCAGGATGGGGGCGCCCCAGTGAGGCTGGAGCAGAGCATGCCCTGGTCAGGGCACGGCCGGTGGAATCCAGGGGCTTGTTCTCAGCTCTGCCCCAAGCTCCTCAGAAGTCCACACCCTCCGGCTCCAGGGCTTTAACTGGACAGGACTCCCCGTAGGACACAGGGATTAAATTATCACCCTCACACAAGTGGGTGACAATGGCCCCAAGTGCACAGGACCAGTCACTCCTGAGGTGTGTGAGAGGGAAGTGGCCTCCAATGCTCGTGTCTGTGTAGTCCAGCATGTACAGGGCTGCTTGTGGGTTCCAGGGCAGCCGGGAGGTGGCTGTGAACTTCCTACGGGGTGGGAAGGCCCCCTCAACCTGCCAGAATACTGCAGGTCCCAGGAGAATCTCCACACCCCACAGGTGGCACAGAACGCAGCGCTGTACACGGGGGACCCCAACCTGGGGCTGGGGCTGTTCGAGGCCGCCGGAGACATCTTCTTCAATGGGACGTGGGAGCGGAAGAAAGCTGTGTCCTTCTACCGGGTGAGTGACCCCAGTGGGTGGGACAGCACAGGTGTGGCCAGCGGAGGCCTCTCTCCTGGAGGCAGGGCCACCTCACGCACAAGCCTAATTTGCCGGTGGCTTCACCTGGGATGGTCTTGACCCCCACCTTGGCCTGGAGGTACAGAGACAGGAAGGATTGTTTGGGCTGGAAGCATGCATTTCGGGCACCACCAACAGCCCCAGGGTCCTAGTTCATCCCCATTTTATAGACGAGGAAACTGAGGCTCAGAGTGGCACACAGCACGTCAGTGGGGGCACTGAGACCAGGACCCAGTCAGCATGTGCCTCCCAGGGAGAGCGGCTTGTCCCCTCCTGTCTGCCCAGCTCACCGCGTGTGGCTCAGCCCCTGGGATTCAGATAAATGTGGCATTTTTAAAGCGTAGAGGGGTACCAGACGTCCTGATCAGGCCCTCACTGCCCGAGAGGGGGAGCTGGTCTGAAGTTACGCAGTGTAGACAGATGGGCTGCAGGTGACACCCCCACTGGCTCAGGGCCCAATGGCTCCGGGGGTGTCAGCACCTCTCTGAGCTACCCTTTCTCTCAGGGGACAGGACTGTGTAAAGATCCCGGGGAGTTAGTGGAGGGAGGAAGCTTCCGCACGTGTCTGGGGCTCTGAGAGGCCTGACCCATCCGCCTGTGTGGGCAGGACCGGGCGCTGCCCCTGGCTGTGACCACAGGGAACCAGGAGGCGGAGCTGAGACTCTGCAACAAGCTGGTGGCCCTGCTGGAGGAGCTGGAGACGCCACAGGA
>NW_027668970.1:7500-10000 GCF_964194185.1 Rhinolophus hipposideros | reverse complement strand
GGGCTGGATTAGGGTGTTGTAAGTGTGGGTCCAGGATGATTTCGTAGAACACGGGTTAGTGATCTGGCTAACGGTAGGGCAAGTTGTACTGGTCAGCGTCGGGCACGTGGTAGGCCTTGGACTAGAGGAAGCACTGGGCGTTTGTATAGGGCCCAAGCTAGCATTTGTGGGAGCAGTAGGCGTAGCACTGGGGTAGGCATAGGGCAAGGAGTGGGTGTCGGGGTAAACCTCGGAGTAGGCTTTGGGCCAGGAGTAAGAGTTGTGCCTAGGGGTAAGGATGGGGGTGGGCCTATGGTTAGGGGGAGCTGTAGGGCCAGGGGTAGGTGTAGGACCACAGGTAATGCTAGGCTTAGGCCTAGGGTGAGGGGTAGTGCTCGGGGTAACCTAACACTAACCCTAAACCTAACCCTAACCCTAACCCTAACCCTAACCCTAACACTAACCCTAACCCTAATCCCTAAACCTAACCCTAACCCTAACCCTAAACCTAACACCAACCCTAACCCTAACCCTAACCCTAACCCTAACCTTAACCTAACCCGAACCCTAACACCAACCCTAACCCTAACCCTAACCCTAACCCTAACCATAACACCAACCCTAACCCTAACCCTAATCCTAATACTAACCCTAACCCTAACCCTAAACCTAAACCTAACCCTAACCCTAACCCTAAACCTAACACCAACCCTAACCCTAACCCTAACCCTAACCCTAATTCTAACCCTAACCCTAACCCTAACCCTAACCCTAACCCTAACCCTAATCCCTAACCCTAACCTTAACCCTAACCCTAACCCTAACACCAACCCTAACCCTAACCCTAACCCTAACACCAACCTTAACCCTAACCCTAAACCTAACCCCTAACCCTAACCCTAACCGTAACCCTAACCTTAACTTAACCCTAACCCTAACACCAAACCTAACCCTAACCCTAACCCTAACCCTAATTCTAACCCTAACACTAACCCAGCCCTAAACGTAACCCTAACACCAACCCTAACCCTAACCCTAACCCTAACCCTAACCCTAATCCTAACACTAACCCTAACCCTAACCCTAACCCTAAACCTAACACCAACACTAACCCTAACCCTAACACCCTAACCCTAATCCTAACACTAACCCTAACCCTACCCTAACCCTAAACCTAACCCTAACCCTAAACCTAACACCAACCCTAACCCTAACCCTAACATATCCCTAATTCTAACCCTAACCCTAACCCTAACCCTAACCCTAACCCTAACACCAACCCTAACCCTAACCCTAACACTAACCCTAACCTAACACCTAACCCTAACCCTAAACCTAACCCTATCCCTAACACCAACCCTAACCCTAAACCTAACCACTAAACCTAACCCTAAACCTAACACTAACCCTAAACCTAACACCAACACTAACACTAACCCTAACCCTAACCCTAAACTTAACACCAACCCTAACCCTAATCCTAACCCTAACCCTAATTCTAACCCTAACCCTAACCCTAACCCTAACCCTAACCTAACCCCTAACCCTAACCCAAACGCTAACCCTAACCCTAAACCTAACACCAACCCCAACCCTAACCCTAACCCTAACCCTAACACCAACCCTAACCCTAACCCTAACCCTAACCCCTAATCCTATCCCTAACCCTAACCCTAACCCTAACCTTAACCTAACCCTAACCCTAACACCAACCCTAACCCTAACTCTACCCTAACCCTAACCCTAACCCTAACACCAACCCTAAACCTAACCCTAACCCTAACTCTAATCCTAACACTAAACCTAACCCTAACCCTAACCCTAACCCTAACCCTAAACCTAACACTAACCCTAATCCTAAACCTAACACCAACCCTAACCCTAACCCTAAGCCTAACCCTAATTCTAACCCTAACCCTAACCCTAACCCTAACCCTAACCCTAACCTTAACTTAACCCTAACCCTAACCCCTAAACCTAACCCTAATCCTAACCCTAACCCCTAACACTAACCCTAACCTAACCCTAACCCTAACACCAACCCTAACCCTAACCCTAACCCTAACCGTAATTCTAACCCTAACCCTAACCCTAACCCTAACCCTAACCTTAACACCAACCCTAACCCTAACCCTGACCCTAAACCTAAACCTAACACTAACCCTAACCCTAATCCCTAACCTTAACCCTAACCCTAACCCTAACACCAACCCTAACACTAACCCTAACACTAACCCTAACCTAACCCCTAACCCTAACCCTAACCATAAACCTAACACAAACCCCAACCCTAACCCTAACCCTAACCCTAACACCAACCCTAACCCTAACCCTAACCCCTAACCCTAAGCCTAACCCTAACCCTAACCTAATTCTAACCCTAACACTAACCCTAACCCTAACCCTAATTCTAACCCTAACTCTAACCCTAACACTAACCCTAACCCTAACACCAAACCTAAGCCTAACCCTAACCCTAACCCTAAACCTAACACCAACCCTAACCCTAACTCTAACCCTA
>NW_027668971.1:25000-27500 GCF_964194185.1 Rhinolophus hipposideros | reverse complement strand
CCCTAACCCTATACCTAACCCTAAACCAAAGCCTAACCCTAACCCTAACCCTAACCCTAGGGCGAGGGGTAGTGCTCGGGGTAACCTAACCCTAACCCTAACCCTAACCCTAACCCTAACCTAACTCTAACCCTAAACCTAACCCCTAACCCTAACCCTAACCCTAACCCTAACCCTAACCCTAACCCTAAACCTAACACCAACCCTAACCCTAACCCTAACCCTAACACCAACCCTAACCCTAACCCTAACCCTAACCCAAAACCTAACCCTAACGCTAACCTAACTCTAACCCTAAACCATAACCCTAACCCTAACCCTAACCCTAACCCTAACCCAAAACCTAACCCTAACCCTAACCCTAACCCTAACCCTAACCCTAACACTAACTCTAACCCTAACCCTAAACCTAACACTAACCCTAACTCTAACCCCTAACCCTAACACTAAACCTAACCCTAAACCTAACACCAACCCTAAACCTAACCCTAACCTTAACACCAACCCTAACACTATCCCTCACCCTAAACCGTAACCCTAACCCTAACCCTAACCCTAACCCTAAACCTAACACCAACCCTAACCTTAACCCTAACCCTAACCCTAACACCAACCCTAACCGTAACCCAAAACCTAACCCTAAACCTAACCCTAACCCTAACTTTAACCCTAACCCTAACACTAACTCTAACCCCTAACCCTAACACTAAACCTAACCCTAACCCTAACACCAAACCTAAACCTAACCCTAACCCTAACCCTAACCCAAAACCTAACTCTAACCCTAACCCTAACCCTAACCCTAACCTAACTCTAACTCTAAACCCTAACCCTATCCCTAACCCTAACCCTAACCCTAAACCTAACACCAACCCTAACCCTAACCCTAACCCTAACCCTAACCGTAACCCTAACCCTAACCCTATCCCTAACACTAACCCTAACCCTAAACCTAACACCAACCCTAACCTTAACCCTAACCCTAACCCTAACACCAACCCTAACCCTAACCCTAAACCCTAACCCTAACCCTAACCCTAACCATAACCCTAACCCTAACCCTAACCCAAAACCTAACCCTAACCCTAACCCTAACCCAAAACCTAACCCTGACCCTAACCTAACAATAAATCTAAACCCTAACCCTAACCCTAACCCTAACCCTATACCCAACCCTAACCCAAAGCGTAACCCTAACCCTAACCCTAACCCTAACCCTAACCCTAGGGCGAGGGGTAGTGCTCGGAGTAACCTAACCCTAACCCTAACCCTAAACATAACCCTAACCCTAACCCTAACCTAACTCTAACCCTAACCCTAACCCCTAACCCTAACCCTAACCCTAACCCTAACCCTAACCCTAAACCTAACACCAACCCTAACCCTAACCCTAACCCTAACACCAACCCTAACTCTAACCCTAACCCTAACTCAAAACCTAGCCCTAACGCTAACCTAACTTTAACCCTAAACCCTAATCCTAACCCTAACCCTAACCTTAACGCTAACCCTAACCCAAAACCTAAACCTAACCCTAATCCTAACCCTAACCCTAACCCTAACACTAAACCTAACCCTAACTTTAACCCTAACACTAACCCTAACTCTAACCCCTAACCCTAACCCTAAACCTAACCCTAAACCTAACACCAACCCTAACCCTAACCCTAACCTTAAAACCAACCCTAACACTATCCCTAACCCTAAACCGTAACCCTAACCCTAACCCTAACCCTAACCCTAACCCTAAACCTAACACCAACCCTAACCCTAACCTTAACTCTAACCCTAACACCAACCCTAACCCTAACCCAAAACCTTACCCTAAACCTAACCCTAACCCTAACCCTAACCCTAACCCTAACACTAACCCTAACCCCTAACCCTAACCTTAACACCAACCCTAAACCTAACCCTAATCCTAACCCTAACCCAAAACCTAACTCTAACCCTAACCCTAACCCTAACCTAACTCTAACTCTAAACCCTAACCCTAAACTTAACCCTAACCCTAACCCTAAACCTAACACCAACCCTAACCTTAACCCTAACCCTAACACCAACCCTAACCATAACCCTAACCCTAACCCTAAACCCTAACCCTAACCCTAACCCTAACCCTAACCCTAACCCAAAACCTAACCCTAACCCTAACCCTAACACTAACCTTAAACCTAACCCTAACCCTAACACTAACCCTAACTTTAACCCCTAACCCTAACCCTAGAACTAACCCTTAACCTAACACCAACCCTAACCCTAACCCTAACCGTAACACCATCCCTAAACCTAAATCTAGCCCTAACCCTAACCCTAACCCTAACCCTAAACCTAACAAGGGCAAGGTGTACTGGTCAGCGACAAGCAAGTTCTAGGCCTCGGACTAGAGGGAGCCATGGGCGTTGGTCTAGGGCCCAAGCTAGGGCTAGTGGAAGCGATAGGCGTAGCGCTGAGGTAGGCATAGGGCAAGGGGTGGGTGTTGGCGTAAACCTCGGAGTAG
>NW_027668971.1:0-10000 GCF_964194185.1 Rhinolophus hipposideros | reverse complement strand
CCCTAACCCTAACCCTAACCCTAACCCTAAACCTAACCCTAACACAAACCCTAACCCTAACCCAAAACCTAACCCTAAACCTAACCGTAATCCTAACCCTAACCCTAACCCTAACACTAACCCTAACCCCTAACCCTAACACTAACCTAACTCTAACCCTAACCCTAACCCTAACCCTAACCTAACTCTAACTCTAAACCCTAACCCTAACCCTAACCCTAACCCTAACCCTAACCCTAAACCTAACACCAACCCTAACCCTAACCCTAACCGTAACCCTAACCGTAACCTTATTTCTAACCTTAACCCTAACCCTAAACCTAACACCACCCTAACCTAACCCTAACCCTAACCCTAACACCAACTCTAACCCTAAACCTAACCCTAAACCCTAACCCTAACCCTAACCCTAACCCAAAACCTAACCCTAACCCTAACCCTAACCCAAAACCTAACCCAACCCTAACCTAACTCTAAATATAAACCCTAACCCTAACCCTAACCCTATACCTAACCCTAACCCAAAGCCTAACCCTAACCCTAACCCTAACCCTAACACTAGCCCTAACCCTAACCCTAACACTAACACTAACCCTAACCCTAACCCTAACCCTAACCCTAACCTAACCCTAGGGCGAGGGGTAGTGCTTGGGGTAACCTAACCCTAACCCTAACCCTAACCATATATCTAACCCTAATCCTAACCTAACTCTAACACTAACCCTAACCCCTAACCCTAACCCTAACCCTAACCCTAACACTAATCCTAAACCTAACACCAACCCTAACCCTAACCCTAACCCTAACCCTAACCCTAACCCTAACCCTAACACTAACCCTAACCCTAACCCTAACCCTAACACTAACCCTAACTCTAACCCCTTACCCTAACACTAAACCTAACCCTAAACCAAACACCAACCCTAACCCTAACCCTAACCTTAACACAACCCTAACACTATCACTAGCCCTAACCGTAACCCTACCCTAACCCTAACCCTAACCCTAACCCTAAACCTAAACCTAACCCTAACCCTAAACCTAACAATAACCCTAACTCTAACCCTTAACCCTAACCCTAAACCCAACCCTAAACCTAACACCACCCTAACCCTAAGCTTAACACCAACCCTTACACTATCCCTAACCCTAAACCGTAACCTACCCTAACCCTAACCCTAACCCTAAACCTAACCCTATACCTAACCCTAACCTAAATCTAACATTAACACCAACCCTAACCCTAACCCAAAACCTAACCCTAAACCTAACCCTAACCCTAACCCTAACCCTAACACTAACCCTAACCCCTAAACCTAACCCTAACAACAACCCTAAGCCTAACCCTAACCCTAAACCCTAACCCTAACCCTAACCCTAACCCTAACCCTAACCCTATACCTAACACCAACCCTAACCCTAACCCTAACTCTAACCCTAACACCAACCCTAACCCTAACACTAAACCTAACCCTAAACCTAACACCAACCCTAAGCCTAACCCTAACCTTAACACCAACCCTAACACTATCCCTAGCCCTAAACCGTTACCCTAACCCTAACCCTAACCCTAACCCTAACCCTAAACCTAACACCAAACCTAACACTAACCCTAACCCTAACCCTAACACCAACCCTAACCCTAACCCAAAACCTAACCCTAACCCTAACCCTAACCCTAACCTAACTCTAACACTAACCCTAACCCCTAACCCTAACCCTAACCCTAACGACAACCCTAACCCTAACCCTAATTCTAACCCTAACTTTAACCCCAAACCCTAACCCTAAACCTAACCCTAAACCTAACATTAACCCTAAACGTAATCCTAACCCTAACACCAACGCTAACACTATCCCTAACCCTAAACCGTAACCCTCACCCTATCCCTAACCCTAACCGTAACCCTAAACCTAACACCAAACCTAACCTTAACCCTAACCCTAACCCTAACACCAACCATAACCCTAACCCTAACTCTAAAGCATAACCCTAACCCTAACTCTTACCCTAACCCTAGCCCTAACCCTAGGGCGAGGGGTAGTGCTCGGGGTAACCTAACCCTAACCCTAACCCTAACCATAACCCTAACCCTAACCCTAACCTAACTCTAACCCTAACCGTAACCCTAACCCTAACCCTAAACCTAACACCAACCCTAACACTAACCCTAAACCTAACCCTAACACAAACCCTAACCCTAACCTAAAACCTAACCCTAAACCTAACCGTAATCCTAACCCTAACCCTAACCCTAACACTAACCCTAACCCCTAACCCTAACACTAAACCTAACCCTAACCCTAACACCAACCCTAAACCTAACCCTAACCCTAACCCTAACCCAAAACCTAACTCTAACCCTAACCCTAACCCTAACCCTAACCTAACTCTAACTCTAAACCCTAACCCTAACCCTAACCCTAACCCTAACCCTAAACCTAACACCAACCCTAACCCTAACCCTAACCCTAACCGTAACTCTAACCCTAACCTTATTTCTAACCCTAACCCTAAACCTAACACCAACCCTAACCTAACCCTAACCCTAACCCTAACACCAACCCTAACCCTAACCCTAACTCTAAACCCTAACCCTAACCCTAACCCTAACCCTAACCCAAAACCTAACCCTAACCCTAACCTAACTCTAAATATAAACCCTAACCCTAACCCTAACCCTAACCCTATACCTAACCCTAACCCAAAGCCTAAACCTAACCCTAACCCTAACCCTAACACTAACCCTAACCCTAACCCTAACCCTAACACTAACACTAACCCTAACCCTAACCCTAACCCTAACCCTAACCCTAACCCTAACCCTAGGGCGAGGGGTAGTGCTCGGGGTAACCTAACCCTAACCCTAACCCTAACCATAACTCTAACCCTAACCCTAACCTAACTCTAACCCTAACCCTAACCCCTAACCCTAACCCTAACCCTAACCCTAACACTAATCCTAAACCAAACACCAACACTAACCCTAACCCTAACCCTAACCCTAACCCTAACCCTAACCCTAACACTAACCCTAACCCTAACCCTAACCCTAACACTAACCCTAACTCTAACCCCTAACCCTAACACTAAACCTAACCCTAAACCAAACACCAACCCTAACCCTAACCCTAACATTAACACCAACTCTAACACTATCCCTAGCCCTAAACCGTAACCCTAACCCTAACCCTAACCCTAACCCTAACCCTAACCCTAAACCTAACCCTAACCCTAACCCTAACACTAACCCTAACTCTAACCCTTAACCCTAACCCTAAACCCAACCCTAAACCTAACACCAACCCTAACCCTAACCTTAACACCAACCCTTACACTATCTTTAACCCTAAACCGTAACCCTAACCCTAACACTAATCCTAAACCTAACACCAACCCTAACCCTAACCCTAACCCTAACCCTAACCCTAACCCTAACCCTAACACTAACCCTAACCCTAACCCTAACCCTAACACTAACCCTAACTCTATCCCCTAACCCTAACACTAAACCTAACCCTAAACCAAACACCAACCCTAACCCTATACCTAACACCAACCCTAACCCTAACACTAACTCTAACCCTAACACCAACCCTAACCCTAACCCAAAACCTAACCCTAAACCTAACCCTAACCCTAACCCTAACCCTAACACTAACCCTAACCCCTAACCCTAACCCTAAACCTAACCCTAACCCTAACACCAACCCTAAACCTAACCCTAACCCTAACCCTAACCCAAAACCTAACTCTAACCCTAACCCTAACCCTAACACTAACCCTAACACCAACCCTAACCCTAACCCAAAACCTAACCCTAAACCTAACCCTAACCCTAACCCTAACCCTAACACTAACCCTAAACCCTAACCCTAACCCTAAACCTAACCCTAACCCTAACACCTACCCTAAACCTAACCCTAACCCTAACCCTAACCCAAAACCTAACTCTAACCCAAACCCTAACCCTAACCTAACTCTAACTCTAAACCCTAACCCTAAACCGTAACCCTAACCCTAACCCTAACGCTAACCCTAACCCTAACCCTATACCTAACACCAACCCTAACCCTAACCCTAACTCTAACCCTAACACCAACCCTAACCCTAACCCAAAACCTAACCCTAAACCTAACCCTAACCCTAACCCTAACCCTAACACTAACCCTAACCCCTAACCCTAACCCTAAACCTAACCCTAACCCTAACACCAACCCTAAACCTAACCCTAACCCTAACCCTAACCCAAAACCTAACTCTAACCCTAACCCTAACCCTAACCTAACTCTAACTCTAAACCCTAACCCTAAACCTAACCCTAACCCTAACCCTAAACCTAACAACAACCCTAACCCTAAACCTAACCCTAACACCAACCCTAACCCTAACCCTAAGCCTAAACCCTAACCCTAACCCTAAACCTAACCCTAACCCTAACACTAACCCTAACCCTAACACTAACCCTAACACTAACTCTAACTCTAACCCCTAACCCTAACCCTAAACCTAAACCTAACCCTAACCCTAACCCTAACACTAACCCTAACTCTAACCCTTAACCCTAACCCTAAACCCAACCCTAAACCTAACACCAACCCTAACCCTAACCTTAACACCAACCCTTACACTATCCCTAACCCTAAACCGTAACTCTAACCCTAACCCTAACCCTAACCCTATACCTAACACCAACCCTAACCCTAACCCTAACCCTAACCGTAACCCTAACCGTAACCTTATTTCTAACCTTAACCCTAACCCTAAACCTAACACCAACCCTAACCTAACCCTAACCCTAACCCTAACACCAACTCTAACCCTAAACCTAACCCTAAACCCTAACCCTAACCCTAACCCTAACCCAAAACCTAACCCTAACCCTAACCCTAACCCAAAACCTAACCCAACCCTAACCTAACTCTAAATATAAACCCTAACCCTAACCCTAACCCTATACCTAACCCTAACCCAAAGCCTAACCCTAACCCTAACCCTAACCCTAACACTAGCCCTAACCCTAACCCTAACACTAACACTAACCCTAACCCTAACCCTAACCCTAACCCTAACCTAACCCTAGGGCGAGGGGTAGTGCTTGGGGTAACCTAACCCTAACCC
The DNA here is from genome assembly GCF_964194185.1 of Rhinolophus hipposideros. Taxonomy (NCBI): domain Eukaryota; kingdom Metazoa; phylum Chordata; class Mammalia; order Chiroptera; family Rhinolophidae; genus Rhinolophus; species Rhinolophus hipposideros. The sequence goes on along the minus strand of NW_027668971.1, from coordinate 4,878 downwards.
TAACCCTAACCATATATCTAACCCTAATCCTAACCTAACTCTAACACTAACCCTAACCCCTAACCCTAACCCTAACCCTAACCCTAACACTAATCCTAAACCTAACACCAACCCTAACCCTAACCCTAACCCTAACCCTAACCCTAACCCTAACACTAACCCTAACCCTAACCCTAACCCTAACACTAACCCTAACTCTAACCCCTGACCCTAACACTAAACCTAACCCTAAACCAAACACCAACCCTAACCCTAACCCTAACCTTAACACCAACCCTAACACTATCACTAGCCCTAAACCGTAACCCTAACCCTAACCCTAACCCTAACCCTAACCCTAAACCTAAACCTAACCCTAACCCTAAACCTAACAATAACCCTAACTCTAACCCTTAACCCTAACCCTAAACCCAACCCTAAACCTAACACCAACCCTAACCCTAAGCTTAACACCAACCCTTACACTATCCCTAACCCTAAACCGTAACCCTAACCCTAACCCTAACCCTAACCGTAAACCTAACCCTATACCTAACCCTAACCCTAAATCTAACATTAACACCAACCCTAACCCTAACCCAAAACCTAACCCTAAACCTAACCCTAACCCTAACCCTAACACTAACACTAACCCTAACCCCTAACCCTAACCCTAACACCAACCCTAAGCCTAACCCTAACCCTAAACCCTAACCCTAACCCTAACCCTAACCCTAACCCTAACCCTAACCCTATATCTAACACCAACCCTAACCCTAACCCTAACTCTAACCCTAACACCAACCCTAACCCTAACACTAAACCTAACCCTAAACCTAACACCAACCCTAAGCCTAACCCTAACCTTAACACCAACCCTAACACTATCCCTAGCCCTAAACCGTTACCCTAACCCTAACCCTAACCCTAACCCTAACCCTAAACCTAACACCAAACCTAACACTAACCCTAACCCTAACCCTAACACCAACCCTAACCCTAACCCAAAACCTAACCCTAACCCTAACCCTAACCCTAACCTAACTCTAACACTAACCCTAACCCCTAACCCTAACCCTAACCCTAACGACAACCCTAACCCTAACCCTAATTCTAACCCTAACTTTAACCCCAAACCCTAACCCTAAACCTAACCCTAAACCTAACATTAACCCTAAACGTAATCCTAACCCTAACACGAACCCTAACACTATCCCTAACCCTAAACCGTAACCCTCACCCTATCCCTAACCCTAACCGTAACCCTAAACCTAACACCAACCCTAACCTTAACCCTAACCCTAACCCTAACACCAACCCTAACACTATCCCTAACCCTAAACCGTAACCCTCACCCTATCCCTAACCCTAACCGTAACCCTAAACCTAACACCAACCCTAACCCTAAGCCTAACCCTAACCCTAACTCTTACCCTAACCCTAGCCCTAACCCTAGGGCGAGGGGTAGTGCTCGGGGTAACCTAACCCTAACCCTAACCCTAACCATAACCATAACCCTAACCCTAACCTAACTCTAACCCTAACCGTAACCCTAACCCTAACCCTAAACCTAACACCAACCCTAACACTAACCCTAAACCTAACCCTAACACAAACCCTAACCCTAACCTAAAACCTAACCCTAAACCTAACCGTAATCCTAACCCTAACCCTAACCCTAACACTAACCCTAACCCCTAACCCTAACACTAAACCTAACCCTAACCCTAACACCAACCCTAAACCTAACCCTAACCCTAACCCTAACCCAAAACCTAACTCTAACCCTAACCCTAACCCTAACCCTAACCTAACTCTAACTCTAAACCCTAACCCTAACCCTAACCCTAACCCTAACCCTAAACCTAACACCAACCCTAACCCTAACCCTAACCCTAACCGTAACTCTAACCCTAACCTTATTTCTAACCCTAACCCTAAACCTAACACCAACCCTAACCTAACCCTAACCCTAACCCTAACACCAACCCTAACCCTAACCCTAACTCTAAACCCTAACCCTAACCCTAACCCTAACCCTAACCCAAAACCTAACCCTAACCCTAACCTAACTCTAAATATAAACCCTAACCCTAACCCTAACCCTAACCCTATACCTAACCCTAACCCAAAGCCTAAACCTAACCCTAACCCTAACCCTAACACTAACCCTAACCCTAACCCTAACCCTAACACTAACACTAACCCTAACCCTAACCCTAACCCTAACCCTAACCCTAACCCTAGGGCGAGGGGTAGTGCTCAGGGTAACCTAACCCTAACCCTAACCCTAACCATAACTCTAACCCTAACCCTAACCTAACTCTAACCCTAACCCTAACCCCTAACCCTAACCCTAACCCTAACCCTAACACTAATCCTAAACCAAACACCAACCCTAACCCTAAACCTAACCCTAACCCTAACCCTAACCCTAACCCTAACACTAACCCTAACCCTAACCCTAACCCTAACACTAACCCTAACTCTAACCCCTAACCCTAACACTAAACCTAACCCTAAACCAAACACCAACCCTAACCCTAACCCTAACATTAACACCAACTCTAACACTATCCCTAGCCCTAAACCGTAACCCTAACCCTAACCCTAACCCTAACCCTAACCCTAACCCTAACCCTAAACCTAACCCTAACCCTAACCCTAACACTAACCCTAACTCTAACCCTTAACCCTAACCCTAAACCCAACCCTAAACCTAACACTAACCCTAACCCTAACCTTAACACCAACCCTTACACTATCTTTAACCCTAAACCGTAACCCTAACCCTAACACTAATCCTAAACCTAACACCAACCCTAACCCTAACCCTAACCCTAACACTAACCCTAACCCTAACTCTAACCCTAACCCTAACCCTAACCCTAACACTAACCCTAACTCTATCCCCTAACCCTAACACTAAACCTAACCCTAAACCAAACACCAACCCTAACCCTATACCTAACACCAACCCTAACCCTAACCCTAACTCTAACCCTAACACCAACCCTAACCCTAACCCAAAACCTAACCCTAAACCTAACCCTAACCCTAACCCTAACCCTAACACTAACCCTAACCCCTAACCCTAACCCTAAACCTAACCCTAACCCTAACACCAACCCTAAACCTAACCCTAACCCTAACCCTAACCCAAAACCTAACTCTAACCCTAACCCTAACCCTAACACTAACCCTAACACCAACCCTAACCCTAACCCAAAACCTAACCCTAAACCTAACCCTAACCCTAACCCTAACCCTAACACTAACCCTAAACCCTAACCCTAACCCTAAACCTAACCCTAACCCTAACACCTACCCTAAACCTAACCCTAACCCTAACCCTAACCCAAAACCTAACTCTAACCCAAACCCTAACCCTAACCTAACTCTAACTCTAATCCCTAATCCTAAACCGTAACCCTAACCCTAACCCTAACGCTAACCCTAACCCTAACCCTATACCTAACACCAACCCTAACCCTAACCCTAACTCTAACCCTAACACCAACCCTAACCCTAACCCAAAACCTAACCCTAAACCTAACCCTAACCCTAACCCTAACCCTAACACTAACCCTAACCCCTAACCCTAACCCTAAACCTAACCCTAACCCTAACACCAACCCTAAACCTAACCCTAACCCTAACCCTAACCCAAAACCTAACTCTAACCCTAACCCTAACCCTAACCTAACTCTAACTCTAAACCCTAACCCTAAACCTAACCCTAACCCTAACCCTAAACCTAACAACAACCCTAACCCTAAACCTAACCCTAACACCAACCCTAACCCTAACCCTAACCCTAAACCCTAACCCTAACCCTAACCCTAACCCTAACACTAACCCTAACCCTAACACTAACCCTAACACTAACTCTAACTCTAACCCCTAACCCTAACCCTAAACCTAAACCTAACCCTAACCCTAACACTAACCCTAACTCTAACCCTTAACCCTAACCCTAAACCCAACCCTAAACCTAACACCAACCCTAACCCTAACCTTAACACCAACCCTTACACTATCCCTAACCCTAAACCGTAACTCTAACCCTAACCCTAACCCTAACCCTATACCTAACACCAACCCTAACCCTAACCCTAACTCTAACCCTAACACCAACCCTAACCCTAACCCAAAACCTAACCCTAAACCTAACCCTAACCCTAACCCTAACCCTAACACTAACCCTAACCCCTAACCCTAACCCTAAACCTAACCCTTACCCTAACACCAACCCTAAACCTAACCCTAACCCTAACCCTAACCCAAAACCTAACTCTAATCCTAACCCTAATCCTAACCTAACTCTAACTCTAAACCCTAACCCTAAACCTAACCCTAACCCTAACCCTAAACCTAACAACAACCCTAACCCTAACCCTAACCCTAACACCAACCCTAACCCTAACCCTAACCCTAAACCCTAACCCTAACCCTAACCCTAACCCTAACACTAACCCTAACCCTAACACTAACCCTAACACTAACCCTAACTCTAACCCCTAACCCTAACACTAAACCTAACCCTAAACCTAACACCGACCCTAACCCTAACCCTAACCTTAACACCAACCCTAACATTATCCCTAGCCCTAAACCGTAACCCTAACCCTAACCCTAACACTAACCCTAACCCTAACCCTAAACTTAACACCAACCCTAACCCTAACCCTAACCCTAAACCTAACACCAACCCTAACCCTAACCCAAAACCTAACCCTAAACCTAACCCTAACCCTAACCCTAACCCTAACCCTAAACCAAACACCAAACCTAACCATAACTCTAACCCTAACCCTAACCTAACTCTAACCCTAACCCTAACCCCTAACCATAACCCTAACCCTAACCCTAACACTAATTCTAAACCTAACACCAACC